>NC_050473.1:21570751-21608251 GCF_013373865.1 Monomorium pharaonis | reverse complement strand
TTGAAAATAATGAATTTTTAATTCCCAAAATAATGCAAATTATTAATGTAGAGAACAATAAATCTGGCTGTTGAAGTTATGGAAGAACCAAACAAATCGCAACGCGTTCTTAAGCCTTGATGAATCGACCTTGTTACAAATTCAAAATTGAACATCTCGACACCTAATTGCCCTAGCACAAAATTTCAAAAACGATTTGAAAGCTTTGAAACCATACTTTTCGAAATTTGTATTAAAATTGTAAGCAAAAATTTTTCAAAATAGTAGATGACAAAGAAAGAGCATGCAAAGTTGATAAATAAGTATTCGAGCTTACAACGCGTGGCGTAAAGTAGGTGTCACAGCCAAATGGAACAAAAAACATCTAAAAGTATAGAGTATTGTCTTTAAAATGCTTTTTTACGGAGCTTGATACGATAATTTTTTGCTGAGTTATGCAAGTTTAAAGAAAAAAGCTTTTTTAATTCAAATTTTAATTACTCAGCGAAAAATGATCGCATCGAATTCTGTAAAAAAGCATTTTATAGCTAATGCGTATTTTCATTTGCATTTTGTTCCATTGGGCTGTGACACCTGATTCACGCCATGCACCGCCGCAAACTCAAATCTTTATTTATCAATTTTGCATCCTCTAACTTTGTCATCCGCCATTTAAAAAAAATAGCCACGCATAAATGCTATTAAAATATTCTTAAAGTGGACACTTCAAGCTTTATTTTTTTTTTCAAGAAAAATTTTTATCTTTATTATTTACCAAGTTATGATCATTTAAAATTTTGTAAAATTTTCCGAAATTTTAAGTGTACCATTTTTTTTCTGCTGAGTGTATTAGGGAGAAAGAATATTCTTATATTTTTGAGTTGCTGAATTTAATTTTTACATTACATTTATCCCATGAGGTTTGACATTCAACAGAAATCAACTTACTTTTTTTGTGTGCCTGTGTAATTTTTATTTGCAAATCACTATACAATTAATTAAATAAAATATATAGTTAAATATATACATAATAAAAATATTTAATCATATAAAATTTTATTTGAATATTTCATGCGTTTACCTTTCTTATAAAAGATTTAAAAATTTTCAGCAAAAACTGTGTAAATTCAACGTGTTTTTCAGAAGCTTTAGCCACGTTTATTTCAATACTATAATTTCAACACTATAATAAATATTCGTAAATCAATATGTATACACTCAGTCCCCAAAAAAGTAATATACTCAAAATATTTAGGTCATAGTCAAACCTTATATCTGCAACAAATGGTCAGAGAAATACAAATAAAAAAACATTTAAAAGCTTAAACTCTCTAGTTTTTGAAGCTTTTGATAAAAAACTTCGAATTTTGTAACATAATCACCTTTTCTTAAGACAAAGCACAAAAAAAAATTTTTTAATTTACTTTAAATTTGATCGTATCCATGAAATAAACTTTTGGCTTAATTTGATAAAAGATCTTTGTAAATTGACTTTTTTTTTTAATTTGCTGTTTTAAAATTTTTTCTACGATCATTTTTTATCAAGTTATGAATGATAAAAAAACGACATTTTTAATTTTAACGCCCGTAAATTGGTCAAAAATGGTCGCGCAGAAGTTACGAAAACAGATTTTAAAATGATGTGCAAAATTTCACATTTAAAGGGTGAAGCACCCCTTAAAAGAAAACGATTTTTCTCTTAGTTTAGTCTAATACTGTTCTATTGATATTTTTGTTGTTGAAATATGTAACTGCACAAGTAAATTACAATCTAATAATAGACACGTTTAGCAGACAAAACGGATAAGCAACCATAAACGCTCAATTATTCTTTAACATGATTAGTTCTTTACTTGCCTTTAGTTCTTCACTTAAAAGTAGGAATTAATCATAACAAAGAAACACTTAGCGCTCATTGATGTTTTGTCTTCTAAACGTAAACAATTAAGAGGAAACCGCATCCTTGGGTTTCAAAAAATCGACATTTTTTATTGCTTTAATTATTAGTTTGAACCCTTAAGAATATGAGAAAAAAGGTTCCAAAACAAAATTCAAAGTCAAAGTGTCGAGAAATTTTCCGAAGCAAGGAGCACGATGCAGCGCGCATGAAGAGAGAAAAAAGCCCCACGGAGGAAACAAAAGAGGCTAAGTCATTATTAGTGATCAGAAAGTAAGCTGATGAGACTGATAAAAGTTGGCAGAAAGTCAGTTTTATATAGCAGATATCGTAGATTAATGATAAAATGGAAATTCTTGCCGTGACCCAGTGTAATGTTTCAAAAATTTTAAACGCATTTTTCTCGAAACTGCATTTTTCGAAACGGTGTGCGAGATAACTCAAAAACCTTTTTATTCGATTTACTTAAAATTTTAACTAAATATTTTTAGTAACAATTCTCTATCGGATCACGTAGGATTCTTGCAAAATATTTTTTTTAATCGACAATTAAAGACAATTTTTTTTAAAATTAACACTTTTTTAAACCATCGCGAATTCAAGAAAAATAAATATTTTAAAAAAACCCTACGTGACCCGATAACTATAACAGTGTAGATGATGTCATTATTTTTGCATTTACCTAGGTTAAACTGTTTTGCTAAAATTACACCGCTTGAACCCACCTCACAAAAGGTGTTCTCGTAATTAGAGCAGAAAGCCGCCATTTTGTGGTTCAAACGAAATAAAATTTTTTTTACATTAGAAAAAATGTATAAAACCCCTAAATTAGTATTTTAATCAAGGAATGATTTTTAGATGCCAAGGGTGGAGTCCCTCCTTAAATATATGATCAAGCAATGTTGACACCAAGTATATAAAGTAGGGGAGACCGGAGCTGTTACACTTTTTTTGTAATTTGTTTTTACACAAAACTAATAACTGAAATGCGAACCGTAAAAGTATTTTTTAACAGCTACATCTTTAAACTAAATAAAAATAATTTTTTAAATTAAATAGTATTACTAATTTAAACGCATTAATAAAAAATATAAGTTAACTACATTTGTAACAACTAATCCGAGTATACAGGGTTGTTACATTTACTAGGGCTAGTTGTTACAAATCAAGTTTTCGTAATATATTTTACAAATAAAAATTAAAGAAAAAATGTATACAACACAATTTTTATTAATAAATTTTTGTTAAATGTACAATGTACCTTAAAAAATAAATACAAACTTGAATTGCACATTACTTTCTTTGCTTTTTTTTACAATAATGAAAAAATAATTATACAAATTAATAATACAAAAATAGTAATACAAAAAGTATTTGATTGCATTAGAAAAAAAACATAACATAATACCTATCAGACAGCTGTAACAACATACCCCGTCACAGCCAGCTCCAGCCTGACATGTTTTAATTATTACTTAAACGAAAATATGTTTTAACAGATTAACGCCCAAAGGCAATTTTTCGTTTATTTTTTAGCTTTATTCTCAATAAGAAAAATGGGAAATATTTTGAATAAACCGTGTATCTTGCTATTTTTGGGTGTGCTCTTTTAATTTCCGGGTTCAAAATTGCATTTTTATGTCTCAGAAAACCAATATGGCGAACTTTAAGTGGAAAAGTACGGAAAAATTGGAAAAAAAATTTCTTTGATAATTTTTTCGAGTAGAAAGAGTATTAAGGGGATGCTGGACTGCCTCTCAAACTTGATCGAGGTCGATAATGTAGAGTCATTCGTGTACATCATTAATAAGATTTCGTATATATTTCTTTTATAGATTTGGAAATTCTTTTCCAGAATTAAAATACATATATTATCAATCAGTGAATTGGATTTTATATCAAGAACGAAAAAAAATTTTTTAATATTACCCTACTTATTGACTTCTTCCGAATCTGCACTCACACGCACATGAAATTTTCATAGACATTTTTCTCTTATACCAAAAGCTTCTAACTGTTTTGAAAGCACATTATTATTCTTTCCTATAGTGAGAACCCTGCATAACAGTTATTTTGTACGTAAAGAGTCTTTAAAACTTGGTGTTGTGGATGAAAGTTACAAGACGATTGCACAAAAATATAATTTTTTAATTTTTTTCTTGTCTTTTAAAGAAAATTATATTAGCAGGGTTTGTCTTTGTCTATACTTTAATTCTGGAGAAGGATTTACAATTCT
Source organism: Monomorium pharaonis (assembly GCF_013373865.1). Classification (NCBI taxonomy): domain Eukaryota; kingdom Metazoa; phylum Arthropoda; class Insecta; order Hymenoptera; family Formicidae; genus Monomorium; species Monomorium pharaonis. Next base: position 21,604,139 of record NC_050473.1, on the reverse strand, counting down.
ATGAAATCAATTAAGAGCCAAGTGAAAAAGAAAATAATTAGTGTTCAATCGGTAAAACAGAAGACTCCAGCATCCCCTTAAGATCTATTTCTAACCGCGTCCAAAAGTGGATAAAATAGTTGAAGTTTAATGAAAAATTTTTTTTTCAACCCTAATTCACTGCAACTTTTTCAAAATGGCAGAAATTGCAAGAAATTTAGTGAAATATAGATTTTTTCTCAATAATTCTATGAAAATCAAGCATTGTCAAGCTTCATAGTATAAATTTTGGATAAATTTAACATCATTGTTCATGTTTCGTCAGAATTTACAATCTTAATAATGGCGGATTTAATATGGCGGTCAGAGAACTAAAAAATTAATTAATTTTTTCGTGATCATTAGCAACAGAAGTTTTAAAATTATAAGTTTTGTATGTTTTTTTTATGTTTCGGATATCCCAAAATGGCGGATCCAAGATGGCGAATAAAAAATTAGAAAATGTCAAAATTTCCAAATAAAAAAATATCGTATTTTATAAAAAAATTTCTTAAAGAAAGTATTCTTATCAATTTTTCATTGGATGCGTTGTTTTTAAGAAAATAAAATCATAAAATTTGAGAATTATAATCACTATAACACTTATTTTTGAACTATCAGGCCAAAGAGAACTATCTTTCGTACGTTTCTACTATTCTAAGGTATTCTAAGGGTTTGCTGATTCCAAATTTGGTGACAGATTTTTAAAATTCATAATGGTGGATTTAATATAATGGATGAAATATAAAAATGTCAGAATTCTCAATAAAAAAAAGTCCCGCAACTTTAGTATTTTCAAGTAATATACTTGAAGCTTCCGTTCGTTAGCCGTTACTCACGAACGTTTTCCAATTCTTACCACGTGGACGGTTAAGAGTCTTTGTTTTTCTTTATTTTAAAATTTTAGGTATTTTTTTTAATTTTGTATTTTTTTATATATTTTCTAACCTCAAAAAAAATTTTTTTTTAATGTTGGTCCGGCGAATCAGACTAGTCAATTCTTATGTATTTTGACTCGCTGAATCCGAATCCAAGATCAGAATTTCCGAATTGGCTCATTTTTTCCTAACCTCAAAAAAAAAAATTTTTTTTTATGTTGGTCCGGCGGACCAGAATAGTCTATCTTTATGTATTTTGACCCGCTAAATCCAAATTCAATGTCAGAATTGCTGCATTGGCTCATTTCTTCCTAATCTAAAAAAAAAAATTTTTTTAAATCTTGGTCCGGCCAATTGAGCAATTCTGACCTTAAATTTGGATTCAGCGGGTCAAAATACATAAAAATAGACTATTCTGGTCCGCCGGACCAATATAAAAAAATTTTTTTTGAGGTTAGGAAAAAATGAGCCAATTCGGAAATTCTGATCTTGGATTCGGATTCAGCGGGTCAAAATACATAAAGATTGACTAGTCTGGTTCGCCGGACCAACCACTTTTTTTTGTGTGCCTGTGTAATTCATAATTTCGTCATGTAATCGCGAGTGTGTAGCAGCCATCGACGCGAGCTTAGGCGCGGTGCGGCGAGACGTGGGAACGGCGACGACGCCACGCTTCTCCTTCTTCCCACCGTCGCCACCGGCAGCCAATGCTTGAGACAGTAGGCCGTGCTATGGCTCGAGCGGCTCGAGCCCTTCCTTCGCCGCCCAAGGCGCGCTCTCATTCGCATAATTTAAAGAATTTATATCTCGATTATTAGCAGACCAAACCCATAACAATATTGGACTTTTATGTTCATATCGATCCTATCTACCTTTTTACGAACATTGACCAGTATGCTCTGGGACTCCCTGTATAATGCCATTACTATTTTGATTGTAAAAAAATTGTAATTTTAGTAATTATCATTTGTTATTAAGTAATTATTTTAGTATGTAAATTAGATTGTAAGAAAGCAATTTTGTATTAAAACAAATTATTCGGCTTAGCGGCGCCTAAGTTTTGTGGATTTTATATATTCTTATTGTGTTTAATATATTCTTATTGTGACAAAATCTTTAATAATACAATTCTTACCAGATTTATATATACTTTAGGATGTCCGAGTGGACCGCCGCCGCCATTGCAAGCTACAATTTTGTCTTTTTCAGGAGATGGTGGTATCTCGTTTATCAATTTAATCGCCCAATTTTTATTAACTTCCTTTGGTCTATTTAAAAATCTTACCAATCGATAGTCATCCTTCTCAAATACCTGATAAAACATAAGATATAATTGTCAAATATGTATAAAAATAATGTTATATAAAATAATATTAATTTATATACATATTATATATTAAGTATATGTAATAATGTATAATAATTATATATTTGTCAAGTGAACAAACAAAGCTGTTAAGAAGCTAATATTTATCAAAACAGTTTATAAAGGGTGCATTCGGAGAGACGCTATTAGCGCTACCAGCATTCAGTCTATCTTCATTACTCATTAAAAGTAGAACAAGGATAGACTGATGCTGATAACGCTAATAGCGTCTCCTCGAACACACCCAAAATAAAATATTAAATTTTTGATACTTATTAATATTAATATCGACAATAAATAAATAAATTCAAATAACATGTATCTTCAAATATATATTAGTGGTTAATTTTGTATTTATATTGTAATATGATGTTATTTTGTCCACGAGTTTATATAAATTCTTAAAAAAGCCTAAGATATATTTCTATTCCTTGCAAATAAAAAATATATAAGATAGAGTAAAAGATGCAGAATTACAGAATTTTACGTTTTAGTAAAAGACCAAAATTGGGCTTTAAGATAATAGTAAATAATAGTCGCTCTACAATGAATTGTTAGTCGTTAGTGACAATAGGAGTTAGAAATAAATTGGAAACATGCTATAATTTAATATTAGTCAATCGTATACTAATCCTAAGTCATAAGTCATAAAAAATTGTTGCCAATTGCTTATAACCACAAATCATAGAACTGCGATTATGACATATCCAATTCTTTTTCAACATGTGACTAACAACCAACAACTCATTATAGAACAGTTTAAAATAAATATGCAATATAACATCCTTCCCTCCAATTTTTGTCTATCAGTCTATTTTTGTAAGATTGTGAATTTTCATGCATTAAATCTTTCATGATAAAGAAAACCGTCGCTCTAGTTTTTTTTTTTTTAATTTAGTTGCAAAATTTTTTAATGTTAGTACATATAATTTGATGTTAGTAAATATATGTTACAACTAGATATATATTTTGATGTTAGTATAAATAAGAACATAATAATTTATGATTGTAAAGATATTGTGCCTGCACTTTAATGTTGTCTTTTATAAATTAAATGGTCTGTTCTATTATCTGATCATATTTGTTAATATTGAAATTTATACATTAAGTATAAATAAATTATTCAGTCAAATACTTAATAACAATCTTTTGTTTCTTGTCATTGCTCAATTGTAGTCCAAATTTATACAATTATAATTTATACAAATAATCACAAGTTATTTTTTGAGCAGCAATCATGTAACTTTTTTCTTAGGGCGGAAACGTGAAAAGTGAAAAGTTTCATGTAACTATCTCTTTCTATTGTGCTGAATAGAAAGAGACAGTAACTTGAAACTTTTCACTTTTCATGTTTCCGCCCTAGGAGAAAAATTACACACACATGATCAATACCCTGATAGAATTAAAATTATCTAAGAAAATAATGTTTCTACTTTTAATTCAATTTTAATTAAAGCAAAAAATATTTGCTAATATAAATTAACCCTAGAACAGTATACCTATATTTTTTGACATTAATATATTGGGTTATACTGGATTAAAAATGTACTTCATGCCTTCCCAAATGTGCTGCATTGAATAAACTGAAATCAACATTGTGCTACATGAATCTCTTCATCTTTCCATGATAAAGATGATAGTGTAATCCATCATAATATTAATTATTTTCATGATTCCAAGCAACATTCATCATACTGTACTGTCCTGTGGTTTTCACATAAATGAAACGTTGTATCAATTTTTCTACAGCAACTGAACGAAATGTAAACATCTAAGTGGCAATTTTTTGTAAAAGTAATTGTAATGGAGGAGTCAGTTACAGATCTCGTGGGATTGGCATCAGCCACAGATAATGCTGCATCTTAGATTGGGCTGCAAATATGTGGAGCCACCAAGAATAATCACGATTTGCCCTTTGAAGACATACAAATACAAAAAAAGTGTTTTGTACATAAAGAAAATTTTATAATAAAATTTTGTGATAAAAATTACTATAATAAATAGTAAGTATAAATCAAGGAAGGAATTATGAAAACTTTTACTATAATTTTCATTAAATTATCATAATATTTACACTATTCAAAGTATAAGTCTCTGAAATTTCTTATGGTCTGTGGCTATCATAACTAGTAATTTTACTATAAAATCTTCTTTGATATCCGAATGAAATGCATATACAAATGTTAGGTTAAGGTATAAACATGCCCCATTTTCACTTTATATTTGTACCACTCTGAAATTAATAACGTTTCAACACCAGGTAGTGTCTCTCTTGATTCTTAAGACTTGAAATTGAATTAAGGTCAGTGTACCAAGTCAATTTCTTCATCTGCTGAATTAAAAGATAAAATAAAATTTGCATTGAGCAACAAAACAATTCCAGTAAGACATTCCAGTTAATAAGATATAAAGTTTTTAATCACAATTTACTTAGTTGTAATATTTTCAGCCATAAATTCATGTTTCTACTTATTAAGATAAAAAATTATACAATAGATTTAAAAAAAGGAGATTTGAGCAATGATTTTCTTTTGAAAAAAGATTCTATGCATAAAATTATACAGATAAAAGAAAATTAGAGGAAAAAATGTTATACTGCATATATTTATTGTAAATAAAATGTACTTCGACATAATCCTATTTTTTAAAAATAATAATAATAATAGATTAAGGGTGGTCCTCAAACGAGACCCCACCTCTGGTACTTAGACCTGGCCCATTGTGCCTCCAACAATTTTATTTAATTTTGTTTAAAAATTCTGGCATCTGATATTTCTAAGAGAATTTTGGTTTGAACCGAATATTTCAGTTCATTGGGAAACTTTATCCAATAAGTGTCTATTATGTTTTCGTTTATTTAGAAACAAAAATAAAAACAAACACATGTAATAAAATAGACACCTAATAAGATCAAAAAATTGGGAATAAGAAAAGAACCTGTGACAATTAATAATAGAGATTAAAACAAAGATCTTACCTGACCAGTATGAGTAATGTAAGTATCATCATCCATAGTCGCATATGTACGTTGCATCGTTGCATCTTTTACGGCTACATTTTTGTACATTTTATTAAAAGACAAGTACAAACTATTAATTTTTCTCGTGGCCATATTTGATGTTTGTAAAGGTGGGAGCACATAAATGGTTTATTCGTGTCGCCAGACCCCGACTAAAGACCTATAATCAAATATGGTTTGTTCGCGTCGCCATGCTCCGACATGCTTCTATTCACTCCAACGCATTCTAATAGGTTGGCGTCATCGGAATCAACTGGTTTGTTCGCGTCGCCAAACTCCGACATGCTCCTACTCACTCCAACGCATTCTAATAGGTTGGCGTCATCGGAATCAACGTATTGGAGTGCGTTGGGGTGAATAGGAACATGTTGGGGCATGTGAGGCGAACAGACCTAACGTATTGGAGTGCGTTGGGGTGAATAGGAGCATGTTGGAGCATGTGACGCGAACAGACCCATAGTTTGTTCGCGTCACATACCCCGACATGCTCCTGGGGGTCTATTACGGTTCTTAAGTGAGTTCACTCACTTTTCACATTTACAGCACTCTCTCCACTGATTGGTGTATACTTTTAGAACTAACAATATACACCAATCACTTGGTTTGTTCGCGTCGCCATGCTCCGACATGCTCCTACTCACTCTAACGCATTCTAATAGGTTGGCGTCATCGGAATCAACGTATTGGAGTGCGTTGGGGTGAATAGGAGCATGTTGGGGCATGTGACGCGAACAGACCCAAAATTACAGGAGCCATAAGGCAGGATGCAGAAGCCATAGCGCATGCGCTGTGGTATTACTTTATCTGTCCATGGCAAAATGTAATACTATAGCGCATGCGCTATGGCTTCTGCATTCTGCCTTATGGCTCCTGTAATTTTATGTGCTTCCACCTTTATTAATTATCAATGACCTAGTTTACATCCAGCCGTCCAATTCCGATTCACTCCGAAGTAAACTGTATTTAGGAAACGTTTACACTGGATTGATCTTATGCTAAGGCTGCGGTCCACTTGATGCTACAAATGCTTCGAAGTGTTTGATTGATCAATCGAAACAAAGATTTTTACGAATTGACCAATCAAAGAATGCTTTGAAACGTTTGTAGCGTCAAGTGGACCGTAGCCTAATGGTATATCCACACGAACTTGCATAAGCGCATAATCATATGCATAAGGCCGGATCTACAATAAGTGTAGTAAGCCTTATGCCATAAGAAATTGACCAATTATAGTCGAATATGAGAAGAATAATCGAATATGATTGGTTAATTCCTTATGGCTTAAGGCTTACTACACTATTGTAGATCCGGGCTAAGGAATTCGATTGGTCTATTTTTTTATGCAAGTGCTTGTAGACTAATTAATTTTCTTATGTATATGCTTATGCGCTTATGCAAGTTTGTGTGGATATACTATAAAGGGCCATCTACAATGGAGTATTTTAGCCGTAATAGCACTAAAACTACGGCAATGCTGTCTAGAATAAAAACGACGTAGCAATAACATACAAGCCGGCCATCAAAGAAAGGCGACCAAAAACTAATCCCGAATGCCCCAACGCTCATCGTAAGCACGCAATGAATTGGCTCAATGTCTGCTGTAGGCTGTAAACAGTAAAGCAATACGAAGTGAAGACATTTTTTACGACTACTGCTACGGCTTACGACTCTCCATTGTAGATGGCCCTTTACATTTGTCCGATTTTATACGACGAGTTTGTCGGACGTATGAATTAAGACTAGAACCTGGGCATCGATCATGTAACTTCACGTGAAACTTTCCACTTTTTACTTTCCGCTCATTCTCATTTTACGTGAACTTTTTTAGGAACCTGTGCGATTATGTAGCCAAAAACTAAATACGTGAAAAGTGAAAATTGAAATAATATGTTGTTAATCTATATAGATATAAAAAATATTGATATTATAGAAATTTGCCATAAATTTTCAATATTTAACAGCATTACATTCATTATTCTGTCATATAAGGCGATTTTTGGCGATCGTTTGGTACATGTACCAAACAGAGCCATTATTAGATCGAGTATATAATTCTATACCCAGTGAGAAATAGTACATCGAATCGACATCGATTCGACGTCGAAATCATCGAATCGACATCGATTCGACGTCGAAATCATCATTTCGATGTCGATTCGACGTCAAATTGATGTCGAATTCATTATCGTTTCTCACTGGGTAAGAGTAATAAATTTGTAAATATATTACGAAAGTAATTATGTAGTATATCAACACACACACACACACATATTTTTATTAATATAATATACATATTATATACATATTATATTAATAAAAATATGTGTGTGTGTGTTGATATACTACATAATTACTTTCGTAATTTATTTAAAAATTTATTACTCTTATAGAATTATATACTCAATCTAATAATGGCTCCATTCGGTACATGTACCAAACGATCGCCAAAAATCGCTATAGTAGGTTATACCTTTCTTGCTGATTGATAATGAAAAGTCTAGCTACATAGCCATATTCAGTTAGAAAAACTGAAATTACTAAACTTCACTAAATTTTCGCCTTTTCGCCAACAATGGCTAAAACATTCACGTGAAAAATTTCACATTTCAGCAATTCGAAAAGTTACATAGGGTGTTTACGAGAATGGCTATCCGAGTAATTTTCTCTAGGATCGAAATATATGATAAGCACAACCATCTACTATCATCATGATTTGTGACAACTCAATGCTGTCCGGTATAGCCAAATCATCACGAGCAAGTTGCGAGTTGCGAGTTCCGTGAGTTTGTAGCAGGTAACCTAAAAAGTACGACATAAATAATTTGATTATTACAATTAAAAATAATCTGTTTTTAATGTATGATAAGATTATTAACTTTAAAATAGTAATTATATGTAACACAATCATGTATTTTTAAAGTATTGTTTAAAGTAATATTAAAGAGATTATTTTATTTACAAATATTTTATTTATTAATTTGTCTATCAAGTTTCTATTATAACGTATATCTAACGCATATCTATTCTGTTTACAGTATATCTTAATTTACTATGCACTTGTATTACAAATTAAAAAAATTTATTGTAAACATTATTATTAGTTTCACATTAGTGAAATATTCATGCATAATATTTATACATAAAGATATATGATTTTTTAAAATAATGATAACACCATGCAACTTATCATTAACAGTTGTTACAAGAAAGAAAAATATTTATACTTAAATTTTTATTTTACTTGTAATCTAAAAAATATTATTAATAATGATTTATTTAGTAATTTTACATAATTTATCTCATTTGTTTCAAAGTGTTAACACCATCCGTTTAATAAAAGATGACTTTTCTAATATATATGTTAGTTAATAAAAATAATAACATTTATTGAGAATCAATGTTTAATTAAAATATTATATTAGGTTTTGAAATAATACCGTTATGATAGAAACTTGATAGACAAAATAAATATTTGTAAATAAAATAATCTCTGATATTACTTTAGACAATACTTTAAAAATACATGATTGTGTTACATATAATTACTATTTTAAAGTTAATAATCTTATCATACATTAAAAACAGATTATTTTTAATTGTAATAATCAAATTATTTATGTCGTACTTTTTAGGTTACCTGCTACAAACTCACGGAACTCGCAACTCGCAACTTGCTCGTGATGATTTGGCTATACCGGACAGCATTGAGTTGTCACGAATCATGATGATAGTAGATGGTTGTGCTTATCATATATTTCGGTCCTAGAGAAAATTACTCGGATAGCCATTATCGTAAACACCCATAATCGCTGAAATCATTAAAGTTCACATGAAATTTTTTATTTTTCACATTCCATCCTAGGGGAAAAGTTACATGATTGATACCCAGGAGACCAAACTAAGCCTGATTTCGCCTCCAAAAGTGAGGCGAAAATCTATTAGAAATGTAGTACTAGAGCACTAAAAAAGTAGGTATTTTCACGTCCGCCATTTTTCTTCAAACTAGCAAGTAACTAGCATAATGTTTTATATATATCCCGTATGGAAAGGAACTATTGAGAACTATTAAGAACTATTCAAATTTTTATAGTTACTATTCAATTTCTGTAGTAACTTGAATAGTAACTATTGGTGACTACGTGCATAAATAGTAATTGAATAGTAACTACAATTGTTGGTGAATAGTTCTGAATAGTAACTATTCGTGACTATGTTACCGAAGAGTAATTGAAAAGTAACTACGACTATTGATGAATAGTTTCAAATAGTAACTAATCGTAACAACGTAACTGAACAACAATTGAATAGTTACTACGACTATTGGCGCATAGTTCCGAATAATAACTATTTATAACTACTTAACTAAACAGTAATTGAATAGTAACTACATGAATAGTAACTATTTGTGAGTAATATTACTAATGATTTGATAATAATTGTAAATCTAAACATGATATTTTTTTATATTTGGCTTCAAAATATTTTAAACACACGACACACACGACACATGCCACACACACACACGCGCGCGCATATATACTCTGTAAATTATAAGATTTACTTATTCATGGTAGAATTAATAAATACCCAGTGAGCATTATTGAGAGGAGAAATTCTTTAAGAGGACTTTTTTAAGACCTCATTAATTTTTCTTGAAAATGATATCAATAAGTTATCTTTCTGCAAGATATCTTTTAAAAGAGCTCTTTATGATATCGATTTATAGATGTCTCTAAAGTCTTTAAAAAAGAGGTCTTAAAGAGAACTTTTAAAAGATCTCATTAATTTTTCTTAAAAATGATATCAGTAAGTTATCTCTTGCAAGATGTTTCTTAAAAAATATAACCTGGATCTGTGAGACATCCTAAAAAGTAATAATACTTTTAATTGTGGAAGTTTCGTAGATATTTTGTGGAAGTTTTGTGAAAGTTTTTAGGAATTGGCAAGGAGAGAAGAGAGGAATAATTAAAAACGATAAAAGGTAAGACACTGAGGGCCTGTTGTTTCAACTTATTAAAAGTAAACATATATGCATTTGTTCTTATCTTTTTTCTAAATTAATAAATTATAGAAAATGTACTTCTCAAATAAAGTTTTCCAATAAATTGGAACAATTAGCCCTAAAATATATATTAAAACCTATTAAAAGCTATATTAAAAATTACAAAAGTTAATAACCTATAATATGTATATTAACGTTTATAGGTTATAGGTTATAATTGTTGTAAAGTATAAATATAATATATTTTTATTTTAATTTATAATTAATATTTTAATATATTTTCCTCAAAGATGTCATTACGTAAGGACTTATATAAAATAAAAAATATATTTTGTACATTATTTATAAACATATTATTATTTTGATTGTGAATTATCTTATTTTCTATCCTAATTATCTATTACATTAATTTATTATTAATTTTATTATAACTTGTATAGTTTTTATAGATGTACCAGTACATTCCCAAATATGTAATGAGACTAATCAACAAGAAGAAAGAATTAGAAAGAAAGAATTTCATAACAAAATGTGTTGTAGTAAGTATATTATTTATATTTTAATACATGTCATATATGTTTTCAGATGATACTTATATATAAGAGGCAATAATTATTATTACCTTGAATATTTTTTAAACTATGAGTGGACAAAAATTTATCTAAAATATTACAACATTATATGTTACAGAAATTGCTATCTTATGATATCGTTTTTCTTTCTAAATGGTGAATCTTGAAGAATTTAAAGCATTTTTATTTTTTACAGTCGCAGTATATAGTTATTGCCTCTTTCTATAGTATTGTTTGTTTTATCTGTTCTGGGTCTGCTCGGAGCAAATCCAAGTAGACCAACGCACTTTAATAGGTTGATTCCGATGACGCCAACCTATTAAAGTACGTGGTCTGCTTGGATTTGCTCCGAGTAGACCCAGAACAGACAAAACAGTTTTTTTATTATTTATATAATTAAAGCTTATATAAATAATTATTTATTATTTATATAAGCTTTAATACGGAGTATATACATATATTGTTATTTTTCTAAATAGAAGCTTGCCAGAATGACATTAAGAAAATAATGCAAATGTTAATTACAATCCAACAACTGTTGCTGAGTGAACATCCTTCTTCCATACAAGAGAATACTACAAATTTGAATCTGCCAATTGCAACACCTCGAGCGCTAGAAGAATTTAATAAATTAATATCACAAGATCGTGTATCTTTGCTCTAATATGTAAGTAAATCTTAGGTGCTATATTATGCACGTATTCAATTTTTGATTCGTATACATCTGAAACAAAAAATTCTCGATGAATTCGTCATGAATCTTCTATACACACTCTTCATAAATAATAAATGAATCACGAATATTCGCGCATAGTGTACAGCCACTCTTAGCAATTACAAAAATATATGTAATACTTTTTTTATAGAAAAAAATAATTTCCACTTTGGCAGGGAAGAATGCAGAACAACATGTACGAAATGCATTAAAATGCACTTTGACTGACACTTTGGCTTATCAAACGTCATGGACAGGACAAAAAAATACTATCCAAACAAGAGGCATGAAATTTGTTGACATCATTATAGGTATTTTTGTTATGTGTTTTATTACTTTTAAGGGCCACTTGCACCAAACTCTGTTGATTAAATTTGCATTTGTTAATTTTGGTTAACAACAAATTCAATTGGTCAATTCCAATGGAATAATCAACGATTAGATTAATCACAGTTTGGTGCAAGTGGCTCTAAATATGTCAGACTTGTACATAACATGACAATTGTCAGTGACTTTTTAAAACATTATTAAAAAGCTAGGTGCCATTTGCCAGCAGCACATATGTCATGTTATGTTTAAGTTTGTGTGCAAATCTTTAGTAATAATTTAATTATATAATACATTTTTGACAGAAATAGTGTAAAATGTAGAGTACATATCAAGGAGAATGTATAATTACATTACTGGTAATTGATGTGGTACTTGCAGTGCTACAAAATAAATTCCACATCAATTAGCCCTTAGTACATGTTTCACATTATGACTGCATTCTGATATTCACTGATAGCACTGGAAAATTATAGTTTTTAATTTTATATCACGTATAACATTTTACTATCAGCGAATATCAAAACAGCCTGGATGTTTCTATGGAAAATAATAAATTTACCCATACAGCACAAAAGCTTGCAGCAACATTGCTGCAACGTTGCAACATTGCATATTGCGATGTAATGCTTTAGAGATATTGCAAAGACATTATTTTACAATATTACTTCAGCAATGATGCAGCAACATTTTAAAATATTATTAAAATAGTGAAAATAGATAAAATTAATATTCAATACAGTTTGAATAAATATATTACAGTAACTTTTCAAAAATAATGTAAAAGTGATCGTTCTATATTATTAAAAATTTTTCATCTATGGAGATACATTCATTCTGGAGTAGTTTTAATTTGTGTGTAAAACTATTATTATGTAGATTTGTGTATAACAGAGTACAAGGTTATTCAAAATTATTTTAAATAACTGTATTTTTTAATTTAACAAATACAGAGTGATTATAGTGACATCAACCAAACGATCATCCGATTAATTCTAACTATATTTTGAATTTAACAACAGAGTGATTACGTCAACCAAAAGATAAATTTTGTAAGTTTTGTCTCTCTCATCTTATAATGTACTTATATAAGATAAAAGACAAAACTTGCAAAGTTTATCTTTTGGTTGAAGTTTCACTAATCACTCTGTATTTGTTAAATTCAAAATAGTTATTTAAAATTAGATGAATTATTTTGAATAATCTTTTTCTGAATAATATTGCATACATATTTTACTGCAATATTGCTAAAATATTACGTAACAATATTTCTAAAAGCGGACATTTTACCATTGCTGCAATCTTGCAGCGACCTTGCAGCAACATTTCACAACGTTTATGCAATATTGCAATCTTGCGTTGAAATGTTGCCACAATGTTGCTGCAATCTTTCTGTGCTGTATGGGTATTGATTCTACCTTGATATATGCTTTACATTAGTTTTTCATTGAGTATTTCTGTCAAAAATATATAATTGAATAATTATATACATACATGCTGTGACGTGGTAGCTCAGCTGCCACGGGTAGCAGCGTTCCTCCCCCGTCACAGGCTGCGAATTCGCGCCGTACGGGGAAAATAGGCGAGAGGCGAGAGGGGATCTCCATGGGGAACCGCGACAGATCTAGCGAGCGTACCCAGCAAACACAAAGTTACATGTAACGTGCTTGTTAGTTGTAATTTCCCACTCAACAATGTAATTCTAATATAACACGTGTGTTATATTGCAATTATATTATTGAGTGGGAAATTACAACTAACAAGCACGTTACATGTAACTTTGTGTTTGCTGGGTAGTATTAATTTCTTATATTTTTGATTTCGATACGCGGCGGCCGTCTCTCGATGGAATTCGGCGAGAGAGCGAGAGAGGAGGAGAATGAGCGACGGCGATGCGAGGAAGAAGGAAGGACGCTACCGGTGCCCGGGAGAGACGAGCACGCGGCCCGCACGGGAACTCGGCGTGGCCCGGGAAAGCCACGGCCGGAGCCTAAAGCGGCGGTGCCCGCCAACACCACGACAGGACGTCCCGGAGGGCTGTGGAGGAGCCCGGATGGGACCAAACGCGTCGAGGGAGGCGTCAAGTCCTCTCACGAGGACCGGAGGTCCCCGTGTGCGCTGCCCCGGCTCGGGAAATGGCCCAGCGGGTGAAAGAAAATTTCGCGGGGGCCTGCGAGGCCCCCGGAAGGATTACGGCGCGCACCTCCCTGCGTACGCAGGACTGCGTGCCTTGCAGCAATTGGGTCGCGGCGCGGAAACAATGCGCATGACTGGACGGGGGGTCGCGGCGTCGATCCGGGATCGACCGCGATCCAGTGGTGCAAGATTTAGTCCGCTAGCACCTCGGGTACTCTCGGGGCACCTCGGGTGCTCCCGGAGCACCGAGTCGGCCGCGTTCATGCCTCGGCTTTCGGGCCGGCTCGGCCGTTCTCGCCGCGTCTGCCACTACTCGGATATTAAAGAGAGAGAGACATCCGTCTCTTTTTCTCCAAGGCTGCCACGAAAACGTGCGTTCGCGGGCACGTTGATGCTCGACGAAAGCATTTATGCTCGCCCTCCCCTCGCTCGTCCCCCGCTCATCTCAAGCGTGGACGTTAAGCAGATTAATTGATATCTATCATCGATATCATTAATCATATTATTTATTATTATTTGTTATTTAATTTTTTACTATTAATGTAATTTATTGTCTTTAAAATTATAATAAAATTAATTTCAATAAAAATATAAATTAAATAATAAAATTTGTAATAATTTATTAAATACACAAATAAAAAAGAGCTGACGAGTTAGCAAAAGATTAATGAAAAAAATTTAAATTATTTAAGTGGCTTCCACGCCACCCATGAGGTGCCACTATATAGCGCGTTAGGTTTTTTTACGTGGACCTTCGCCAGTAGCCCTATTATACCACATTTAATTTATTGAAATTTTTAACACATCTATTTATAGATGTGAGGTCTAGCATACCAGACTAATTTTTAATTGTTACTTAAACACACCTATTATTTATAGATGTAAAGTCTAGCTTACCAGACCTGTTTAATGCTTTAACACATCAATTATTTATAGATGTGAGGTCTAGCATACCAGACTAGTTTTAAATTGTTACTTAAACACATCTATTATTTATAGATGTAAAGTCTAGCTTACCAGACCTGTTTAATGCTTTAACACATCAATTATTTATAGATGTGAGGTCTAGCATACCAGACTAGTTTTAAATTGTTACTTAAACACATCTATTATTTATAGATGTAAAGTCTAGCTTACCAGACCTGTTTAATGCTTTAACACATCAATTATTTATAGATGTGAGGTCTAGCATGCCAGACTAGTTTTTAATTGTTGCTTAAACACATCTATTATTTATAGATGTAAAGTCTAGCTTACCAGACCTGTTTAATGCTTTAACACATCAATTATTTATAGATGTGAGGTCTAGCATGCCAGACTAGTTTTTAATTGTTGCTTAAACACATCTATTATTTATAGATGTAAAGTCTAGCTTACCAGACCTGTTTAATGCTTTAACACATCAATTATTTATAGATGTGAGGTCTAGCATGCCAGACTAGTTTTTAATTGTTGCTTAAACACATCTATTATTTATAGATGTAAAGTCTAGCTTACCAGACCTGTTTAATGCTTTATTTAATTATTTAAGTGGCTTCCACGCCACCCATGAGGTGCCACTAATAGCGCGTTAGGTTTTTTTACGTGGACCTTCGCCAGTAGCCTTATTATACCACATTTAATTTATATAAAGGAAAGGAATAATGAAAGGAATAAAAGATATTTAAAAGATTTAAAGTATTTTTTATAATATTTATTTTTACGATATGTTGTAATATTTGTAGTTGTATATGTATGTGGGGCCACCACCTCGGCCACCACCTCGGCCACCACCTCGGCCACCACCTCGGCCGCCACCACGGCCGCCACCTCGGCCGCCACCTCGGCCGCTACCTTGGCCGCCACCTCGATCGTTGCCACCTCGGTCACCGCCTCGGCCAGCACCCCAAAAGCCCCGCTGGGCTCGCCAGCGGGCCCGCGCGCGGCCGGCACCTCTTTTTTTTCCTAAAAATAAATAAATATGTTATTAAAATAAAATAATTTTTTATATTAATAAGAAATAATGTAAAATACTTTACGTTTTGGCCGTAGCTGCTGCGGCTGCGGCTGTGGCTGCATCTCCTGCGGCTGCGGCTGTTGCGGCTGTTCCGGCTGCGGCTGTTGCGGCTGCGGCTGTTGCGGCTGCGGCTGTTGCTGCTGCTGCTGCTTGTGCAGCTCATCAAAGAGGAACTGCAACGCTCGTTGCATTTCCTCTTGATGTTGTCGCTGTTGTTGTTGTTGCTGCTGCTGTTCTTGTTGTTGTTGCTGCTGCTGTTGTTGTTGCTGCTGCTGCTGCTGTAGCAGCTGTTGCAACAACTGCTGCATCGAAGCAGCTTCCTCGGATTCTAGTAATATAAGAAAATGTACAATATAATATAAAAGTAAATTTCATTAGAACGCAGAAAAAAGAATAATAAATTAATTCATTACTCACGGGACACACCGTCTGCCATGGTAGTCGCTTCCCAAGTGAGCAAAACGGCAACGCTATGATAAACAATTGAGAATCGCGTACATGTGCTGCGCTGAGCGTCGCGCGGCTGGTTCTTGATTGTGTGAGTGCGAGTCTCATTTGTCGTTTGACTATTGTGCAGATAGCACGAGATCGTGATTTGTTTGTGTTATTTTATTTCACGGTGTTTTGGTAATATTTTCTTTTTATAACGTTAACGTTAACGTTTTGAACGTAAGTACATTTTGTTAATAACGTTACATTGAGAAAGTTGAGTTCGAGTTGAAAGTTTCGATTGTAAATAAGAGAAACTTTTATATATTTTTCCGTTATTTATTCTCCTTTTTTTAATTCTTTTCCTTTCGTTGATTCTTTGTTTGGTTTCTTTTCTATTGTCTATCAAAATGTGCGAACCATTAGAGAAGAAAAATAAGCGAAGCTTTCAAGAAGCTTGGCTTAGCGACAATGAATATAAATTTTGGATACGTAAAGTAGCGTTAAATGATAATCTTTTTCATTGTACCATATGTAAGAAAAATTTTTCTTGTAATACACGTATTTCAAGACATGCAAATTCTACATGTCACAAAGAAAATCTGCAAAAAACTAAATTTTCTTTATCAAAAAATGACGATGTAAAGAAACGTATTTCTCAGACAAAACAAAAATTCCGACAAGAATGGTTAGATATTGAAATATTTAAACCATGGTTACGCGAAGCATCGCATGATAAAACCTTATTTTTTTGCGAATTTTGCAAAAAATACATGGATGCTAGTTTATGGCACATTTATCGTCATGCAGATTCTATAACACATTTAAAAATTACTACAGATATAAATAAAGAAAGAAAGAAAACAGACCAAGATATTAACATTACAGACGAGTCACTTTTGTCGTTTGATGAGCGAAAGAAAGAAGCAGAAATTAAATATGCTGCGTTTATCGCCGACAAAAATATTTCTCATCAAACTGCAAAAGATATTCTCTCGTTTTTTCAACAGATAGGAAAAGATTCTAAAGTATTAGAAGCTATGAGTATGAGTCGGACTAAATGTAATAAAATAATTTCAAACGTGTTATGTCCAGTTGAAACCGATCGTGTTGTTGACATTCTTCAAAATAATAAATTTACCATTTTTATTGATGAAACGTCTGATATTACTAATAACAAATGGATGACGTTTCATAGTCGGTATGTTGATCCTGAAACATTAGATGTTCGCTCGCAATTAGTCAAATTAATTGATATTGATGCAAGAAATAGCAACGCGGAAAAGTTATTTGAGGCATTTAGAAATGTAATGTATAAACTACAAATTCCATTTCTAAACATTGTTGCCTTATCATGTGATAATGCATCTGTAATGACAGGCAAAAATTCATCTTTTAAAACTAAGCTTGGGAACATTTGTAAAAATGTTTTAACATTGTCTTGCCCATGTCATTCCGCCGCGTTAGTTGCACATGCTGCATGCAGTAAGATTCCAAACTATTGCGAGGAATTTATTAAAAAAATAGCAACTTTTATTAACAATAGTCCCAAGCGATCTGCTATTTTTCAAGAATTTTGTGAATGTTTTCAGGAAACAAACCGCAAAATTCTAAAGTTATCCGATACACGATGGCTTTCTCGGCATTTGTGTATTGAGAGACTTTTAGAATATTGGGATACTATCAAGCTTTTTTTACAAGAAACTGTTATTAATGAAAAGACAAAGACTGGCGAATATTTATTAGATATTATGCAAAAATTTGATGTAAAAGCATACTTATTATTTTTAAAACATATTTTACATTTTTTTAATACGTTTAACACTTTCTTTCAAGCATTGGAAACAAGAATACATCTATTACAACCTAAATCACTTCAGTTCCTAACCATGATTTGTAAACCTTTTTTAAAAACAGAGTTTTTAAATTATGTAAATATTAATTTTGATTTTTCAAATATAGAACATCAAAAATCATTAAACGAAATATATTTAGGAACTGAATGTGAAAAATATCTTGATGGATTGATTACAGAAGGACACGTAGATGTAGTTGCAAATGTTCGACAGAACTGTTTGCAATTTTACATTACTGCTGCTCAAGAAATTTCTAAAAAACTACCAATAAATGATCCATTCTTGTCCAAATTAAAAGTTTTTGAAGCAGAGACAGCATTACGTGATCCTAATAGACAAACATCATTTAATGATGTTTCTTTCATTGCTAAAACTTTTAGCGGGTTTGATGATAACGGATTAAAAAAAGAATGGTTTGCTTTACATCAAAATTTTACAGAAATAGAAAAAGATAATTTTATAATGTTAAATTTGGATGAAATGTGGAAAAAAATTTTTCAACGCAGTGATCAATTTCCCAATTTAAAATCTCTTTTGAATGCTGTTAGATCACTGCCAAATTCAAATGCCGACTCAGAAAGAATCTTTTCCTTTCTGCCAGACTTAAAAACAAAAAAACGAAATAAACTTTCGTCTGAAGTAGTCAATGCTACTTGTGTTATAAAATCAGCATTGAAAGCGAGAAAAGAAACTGCTCTAGATATAAAAATTAATGAGAAGCATATAGCTTTAATGTCATCTAATCAATTATATTATACATGTCCTAAAAGAGCAAAATGTCATTTAACATTATATGCTGCAGATAGTGATAATGATGATGATGATGATAATGAGATTCATCAACCTTCCACTTCTAATAATATACAATAATAATGTTTAAAAATGTTTTAAATTTATTTTTCTATTAAACAGGTCTGGTAAGCTAGACTTTACATACATCTATAAATAATAGGTGTGTTTAAGTAACAATTAAAAACTAGTCTGGCATGCTAGACCTCACATCTATAAATAATTGATGTGTTAAAGCATTAAACAGGTCTGGTAAGCTAGACTTTACATCTATAAATAATAGATGTGTTTAAGCAACAATTAAAAACTAGTCTGGCATGCTAGACCTCACATCTATAAATAATTGATGTGTTAAAGCATTAAACAGGTCTGGTAAGCTAGACTTTACATCTATAAATAATAGATGTGTTTAAGCAACAATTAAAAACTAGTCTGGCATGCTAGACCTCACATCTATAAATAATTGATGTGTTAAAGCATTAAACAGGTCTGGTAAGCTAGACTTTACATCTATAAATAATAGATGTGTTTAAGTAACAATTTAAAACTAGTCTGGTATGCTAGACCTCACATCTATAAATAATTGATGTGTTAAAGCATTAAACAGGTCTGGTAAGCTAGACTTTACATCTATAAATAATAGATGTGTTTAAGTAACAATTTAAAACTAGTCTGGTATGCTAGACCTCACATCTATAAATAATTGATGTGTTAAAGCATTAAACAGGTCTGGTAAGCTAGACTTTACATCTATAAATAATAGATGTGTTTAAGTAACAATTTAAAACTAGTCTGGTATGCTAGACCTCACATCTATAAATAATTGATGTGTTAAAGCATTAAACAGGTCTGGTAAGCTAGACTTTACATCTATAAATAATAGGTGTGTTTAAGTAACAATTAAAAATTAGTCTGGTATGCTAGACCTCACATCTATAAATAGATGTGTTAAAAATTTCAATAAATTAAATGTGGTATAATAGGGCTACTGGCGAAGGTCCACGTAAAAAAACCTAACGCGCTATATAGTGGCACCTCATGGGTGGCGTGGAAGCCACTTAAATAATTTAAATTTTTTTCATTAATCTTTTGCTAACTCGTCAGCTCTTTTTTATTTGTGTATTTAATAAATTATTACAAATTTTATTATTTAATTTATATTTTTATTGAAATTAATTTTATTATAATTTTAAAGACAATAAATTACATTAATAGTAAAAAATTAAATAACAAATAATAATAAATAATATGATTAATGATATCGATGATAGATATCAATTAATCTGCTTAACGTCCACGCTTGAGATGAGCGGGGGACGAGCGAGGGGAGGGCGAGCATAAATGCTTTCGTCGAGCATCAACGTGCCCGCGAACGCACGTTTTCGTGGCAGCCTTGGAGAAAAAGAGACGGATGTCTCTCTCTCTTTAATATCCGAGTAGTGGCAGACGCGGCGAGAACGGCCGAGCCGGCCCGAAAGCCGAGGCATGAACGCGGCCGACTCGGTGCTCCGGGAGCACCCGAGGTGCCCCGAGAGTACCCGAGGTGCTAGCGGACTAAATCTTGCACCACTGCCGCGATCCACCCCGCTTTTGCGTGCGAGCGGTTCAGCCGTTAAGTTGCGGGTCGTGTCTCGAGAGACCAAAGTTATCGGTGTGGCGCGTGCTGGGCCATTGCGAGAGCCAGAGGACGAGCCGAGAGACGAGGGAGGACGCCCTGGACGTTATCGGTGAGGTGGCCAGCCAAGATAACTTAGTGTGAGCGGTTGCCGGCCGGCGAGGTGTTCCCGGGCCCGTTCTGCATCCGTTTTTGTGTTGGTGCGTGACTCGCGTGGACCGCAGGGCGGTCATACGTTCGTGTCAGTAATTGGGGATATATCGGATGCAAGCGGGCGGGACGCCGAAGCGCCGAGCCACGGGGAGGACGATCGTGAGGACGCGTGGGTTCCGTCGGAGATTCCCCTCGACCGTGCACGCCGCAAAGCCCTCGCGCGAGCGAGTATCGCGTCGCGAGTAGTGGGTGGACGGGACTTCCGGTTTCGCGACGGTGTGTAGTGCGGTAGCGGCCGGCGATTATTGTGTGACCCCCGCGAGACACGCGGTCGCGTTCTCTAGTTGCCGGGAGTGTCGGCACGTTCGAACGTCCGAAATTCATGTGCGCGGAAGATTCCATCGTCTGTCCTTGTCGGCCGCGTGCCTACCGCGGGAGCTTCCCGCGTATCGTTCGCGTTTCTGTTTGGTTTGATTCGCGCCGGGGCGCCGCCTTGTCGGAACGCCGCCTGCCGCGCCCCGTGATATTATTGTCTCTGTCTGACTATTCATTTTAATAAAGTTCGTTACGTTCGGAGTCTATTTTTCTGGTGTGTCGTCCGCCACTTCGTGTTACCGCATTCGCCTGCTCCCTTACGATTCACCCCGCCCCTCTACCGTTAGGCAGAGCTGGTCGAGATTGTCGCGCGAGGATCGAGGACACCTTGGCGTAACGATTTTCGCGAATTGACGCGTCGTCGAGCGCGTCTGGCGCCCAACAATTTTCGTGATAACGTGTGGCCGAGATTCGAGCGCGACAAACACGGCATCGGGGGTACCGGTTACCCTATCGGTCTCGCTGCTTTTTGCTCGCGGCTTTCCCGGTCAGGAAAAGTCGTGACAATGCATATAAAATTAAATATATTACTATATGACTATAATTTTAATTTTTATTACAAAATTAATCTAATTTTTTTAGAAATAATCATCAGTGGAAACAATACTTCTTCTTCGCATTTGGTTCAAAATGTCATCAAAAGCTGGCTACAGCATGCTGGCGATCGAATAACTCAAGAAAGAAAACGTCATGAATCACGAAGAAATATGTAACCGTTCGCGCCATATCACAGAAGAATTTGTTTTGTTATTATAGTATTATAAGTCGCGCATAATAATAATATGCGAATAATACTAAATTATCTTGAGTATAAATTGACAACTATAAAATGCTTTTCTCTCTTTAGTTTCTCATTCAATATTATCTACATAATATAAATTACTCAGTTCAATTTTGGGAGGAAAAAACTGCAGAATGTGTACGAAGGGGAAAAAAACAGAAGTAATAACGGAATAGATATTTTTTTATTATATTATATTTGATATTAAAAATTTACAAATAGTATTATATTATTATTTGTTTATAATTTAATAGCGTTATTAATTTTTTAAAAAATAATAACGCTACTAGATAGCATTTTTTAGCCTGTTCATGACATTTGATAAGCCAAAGTATCAGTTGAAGTGCATTTTAATGTATTTCGTACACATTCTGCATTTTTTCCTCTCAAAGTTAAACTGGGCAGCAATCATGTAACTTTTTCCTTAAGGCGGAAACGTGAAAAGTGAAAAGTTTCATGTAACTATCTCTTTCTATTGGTGTTGAATAGAAAGAGATGGTAACTTGAAACTTTTCATTTTTCACATTTTCGCCCTAGGGAAAAAATTACATGATTGATACCCTGATTAATATAATAATTTAGATTATGCAGATAATTTTGAATAAAAAACTAAAGAGGAGGGGGGGAAGCATTTTATAGTCGTCAATTTGTACTCTAAGCTAGATGATTTAGTATTATTTATTTAGTGTTACTTTTTTGTTTATTTTCAATCTTTTATAAACTTTTCATTTTTAAGAATACATACACTTGCGACCAAATATACATATGAGAAACACGAGATGAGAAAAAATCATTCAAATGTGATAAGAATATAATTTGTTATATATAATTATATAGTTTATTATATATAATAATATTTATATAAACATGTACGCGTTATTTTATAATTAAAAAAATAAAGTTTATATATATAATAATTTATGAATTTATTATTAATAACATTGTAATATAATTAAAAAGGAAAAAATAGTACAATTCTCAATATTAACATTTTTTAGACAATTTTAAGAAGTCAAATTATAGTATTCTTTTAGATGTCATTTATATGACGTTTTTTAGATGTCATTTATATGCGGTCTTTTTTCTCTCTAAAATCGACGCATTAGAGGACTTATTGTCATCAGTATGTTATCTTCAAGATGGCGTTGTTAGATGTCCAACTCTCAAACCTGAGTACTTAAAGAACTCTTTTTTATAACATTTTGCTCACTGGGTATTGGATTACGATTTATGTATTTTTACAATTATAAAAATTTTAATTATAAAAATTGTACGTTTTGCAAAACGTATATATACACATATTACACATATCTATTATAATAAATTTGTTTAGTGTGTCTGTCTGTTCGCTGTGTAACTCGAAAGCGACACAATAACATTTACAATTATTTTTACATCACCTTTACTATGAACTAACCTCGAGCTGTATTAAATTTGAACCCACTAAGACTGTGCCATCCTTTAAAATGGCTACGCTTTCTTGTTTATAATATTTACATTTTCTAATATAATATATTAATGTATAATATATTATTAAAATAGCTGTGGCTATATTTTGCTTTTTTAGTTTCTGTCACAACGACTTCATACCCAGATAGCACAGGACGTCCTCAGGATCATCCTGAATATGTCCCGGGATGTCCTGGGATCTTGTCAGGATATAATAGTTGTATTATTGTAAATATTTTATGTATAAATTTGACTTTTGAAGTAAGTTTAGAATGTTAAATTCTGTAATAGTATTAATATAAATTGAAATTTTACTCATGTCTTGAGGACATCCTTGGGATGTCCTGAGGATATATGTATTCTAGCTGAAAACGTTATTCTTAAAATATTGTATAAAGAGTTTCATTAGCTACAAAATGTCTGAAAATAAACTAAATATAATGACTGTATAAATACCAGACATTTTAGATAGCCTAGAATGTTCTAAGAATATGATACTCTGAAAGTTCTCAGGACGTTCTAAGAGAGTCCTCAGGACATCCTACGAACGTCCTCAGGACATCCTAAAATAGTATTCAGGGACATCCTGGACGTATAGTAATTTTTGAAAAAGACGGGTAAATTAATATAGTAAGTGAGAAATCTTTGAATATCGTACGTATTTCTAGAATGTATTGCAAAATCAAATGTGTAAAAATGTTGACTTCAAAGTCAGATTGAATGTCTACATTTATTGAAACAATATGGCATATTAGCAATACTAAAAAATTATAAAAGATGACATTAAATAATTTTTTTATTTTATTTTATACAAACGGCGCAAAAACAGTTTTTTAAATAAGTTATTCCACATGCTATTTCGCGCGCATATGTAAAAATGATTTTAAAAAACTGTAAAACTTTATATTTATTTATAAAAATATAAGTTAACTATATATGTTTCATCCTTCTGACAACATCTACTGTAATGATCTATAACAAATATGTATGCATAAACAAGAAATTCTCATGGATCATCACGAAGCGTTAGGAAGCGTATGGTCTTCGAAGTCAAGCATCGTCGGCGATGGTTGATACTTGGATGGGTGACCGTTTTCTCGGGTACAGAGATTAAACATGTACAACTGTCTACTTAACAGGTACAACTGTCGCTGAAACATGTATAGTCTCTTCTTCCTCTTACAAAATTATTGTAGAGATAATTTGAACTTTTAATTTTTTGTTAAAGTTTTTTTTCAATTCTCAAAAACTGTTAAAAATACTTAGAAATATTTAAAAATTTTTTTAATTAATCGGAATTTTTTATTTTTTAAATTTTTCTGAGAAACGTTTCAATTCTTACAAAAAATCGATACATTTATCAAAAATCCTAAAAAAAAAAAAATCTAAAAAATCTGACAAAAAGTGGTCATTGTTTGCTATTCCTGAGGATGTCCTGAGGAAATCCTATGATATCCTTAGAACATCCGATGGACTGTTCTCAGGATGTCCGATGGACTGTCCTCAGGATGTCCTGAGGACTAAAAAGTGGCGCTCGTTTGCTATTCCTCAGGATGTCCTGAGGACGTCCCGGGATAAAATCAGGATGTCCTCAGGATATCCACGAAGTCCGTCCTGGACGTCCTGAGGACGTCCTAAGGACGTCCGTGTGCTATCTGGGTAGCTATCAAAATAGCTGAAATAGCTGTTGCAGTATTTTGACTTTCTTATTAGCTGTTATAGCGCTTTCGCAGCTAAACATCCAGCAAAATATCATTTGCTGCCAAATACCTGTAAACAAAGCTGGGAGGTTATACTAATCACTTTTTTTCTGTTGCAGCTAATATAAGCGGTAGATTATTGCACAGCAAAAATCAATTTTTGAAGGTTATGCTATGATTGGCGTGTTTACATGTACGCCATGTGAGACGTAGTGAGAGTGGCACATGAGACGTTTATCAACTTTATCACGCTTGCGCACGATTAGCATGTTCATTGGTAAAAGCTAAATTATAACCAAAATAGCTGCAATTTGGCTGTAATTTGTATTCTAAAGCGAAAATAAAAAGTAGCATGACTATCAATTTTATATTACAGCTAGCATGTATCAGCGATGGTTAAGCAAATCCATGCACGTTATTTATAAGACTCGAAAATTAGTACTTAAGGCTCTGTGTGTAGTTCTGTAATTAGCGTACTTAGAAATTTGCGTTTGCGTTAATATTATTATTTGTATAGTATAATTTGTAGTAATTTACAGTTATTAATAATATACATTAATTTTTTTATCTCAATTTAATAAGGCGAAGATTCCAAGTTCAATCCCAGTTGAATAGATAATTTTTAAAATTTTTTAAACATAATTTTAAAATTAAAATTTAATTTAATCAATTTATATTTTTAAATCTTAATTTATATATTCAGAACATTTATTTATTAAATTATTTTTATGCCTTATTAATTTATTTACTAAAATAGCGAATGTATAGCTGTAAAACGGCTGCAAATATGTTGTTGCTGCTATTTGGCTGTACAGCTATTTTGCTGCAAAGAAGTTATTATAACTTTTTTATAGCAACATAGCTGTACAGCCAAATAGCAGCAACAACATGTTTAAAACCTAAAAATGTTGTCCCATTTTTGCTGCTACAACATTGTCAAAACGTTGCAATAATGTTGTGGCAGTAACTGTGCTAGACAAAAATGCTGTGATTTAAACTGTAAGAACGTTATCGTTTTGCAGCTTTACGTGTTACTTGGGATAATAATTATAACAATGTATTTTATTTTAGATAAAACTGACGTTTAGGCAGCTCCGATGACCTTGACCTTAAACTCTAAGGCCCGGTTCCACAACTCACGGTTAAATTAACTGGCCGATTATTCCATTGGAATTGACCAATCGTATTTGTCGTTAAGCAAAATTAACAAATACGATTGGTCAATTCCAATGGAATAATCGTCCAGTTAATTTAACCGTGAGTTGTGGAACCGGGCCTAAATTAACTTTGATACGCCGTAACTCCGCGGAAAGGATCATACGGTCTTTAATTTTTTTCAATTTGCAAAGAAAAGTCCATATTTTATGATAGTTATAATTATATTTGCGAAAATAATTTATTTCACTCCGTAGAGATCGTCAAACTATCTAATCTTTTTTTTTACGAAAAAACACGTCTTTACTTTTAAAAAGATAGCGGGAGGGGAAATGGATAATATCAAAATTGAACAAAAGTTTTTTAAAATTGAGATTTTACCCTTTAAAATAAAAAAGTTTTTAAATACAATTTTTTGTGGAGATAATTTTTTATATAATTGAATGTTGCGATAATTTTTTTGACCGGTGTATATCCACATATACATTAGTCATTTATGCCTTTTAATACTTTAAATAACTATTATATTTTCCAACTCTTTTGTTAATAATTTTTTAATAAAATATACGACTAAAACCTTCTGAAGATCATTCACAAAGGTGACCTTGATAACATATGTCAAGGTGAAAGTTATCGGGACTACCTCTCTTTAATGTCAGTTTTATCTTATTTTAATATAAAAATTGCATATAAATATATAAGAAAGCCATCGATATTGATATATGTAGATTTACTAAAGCAACATTTCCTTATTTCTCAAAAACTAAATATTACGCACTATTAATAGTAATAAAAATATGATCTACTTAAATAATTAAAAAAGTAAAAACCTATATAGTTCGTATTTTTATGACTTTTTTTTCTATATAAAATCTGCTAAAAACAAATTCTTCAAAAGTAAGAAAAATTAAAGAAAATATAATAAAATTAGATTGAAATATAAACACAAAAAAATACATACAAAAATCAGGATAGATAAATTTTGAGTGGCATTGTATATACGTAGATACATTTACACATATACATACGTACATTTATACATATATACAGAAAAGAAAGAGGGTAAATTGCCAATATTAAGTTTTCCCGATTTTTTATAATTTCTGAGATATAATGTTAAATTATAAGAAACATATCTTATGCAAGTAATTTTATTTAAAAATTAAGCAATGTAGGATTATGAAATCAATTGCTTTCTACAAAAGAGTAGTGAAATTGCATCAACTTATCTTAATATTAACAGTCTTAATTTTATGAAGAATTCGCTGATTACTCAAATTGGAGAAAGGAGATTGATGTAAGAAGAGTGTGATGGAATGGAGAGTTGTACATCTATAGATGTGCCCATATACATATACAATTTATATATATATACATAAATTGTATATATATATATATATATATATATATATATATATAAATTGTATATGTATATGGGCACATCTATAGATGTACAACTTTCCATTCCATCACACTCTTCTTACATCAATCTCCTTTCTCCAATTTGAGTAATCAGCGAATTCTTCATAAAATTAAGACTGTTAATATTAAGATAAGTTGATGCAACTTCACTACTCTTTTGTAGAAAGCAACTTGATTTCTTAATCCTACATTGCTTAATTTTTTAATAAAATTACTTGCATAAGATATGTTTCTTATAATTTAACATTATATCTCAGAAATTATAGTATATTTAATCTGTGAACAATACAGTAATGTAACAATTTCGTTATTGTCATTTAAAAACAAAAAGAAATAATTAAAAATTATACAATAAATGTATTTACAACCTCGCTTTCACTTCACATTCTATTAGCGTCACTGCCACGTTCCCGAAATAAAAAGGCGTAGCTACGTAGAGTTGAATAGCAATTTATTGATTGTAAACTGCAAAACTTTTGCTGCCATAAATTCGGAATTGCAATTATTTCTTTTAAATGCACTATTTGATAATACTAGACACCACAGACGCGCGCTTAGCGCGCGCTACTTCACTTTTTACTTTTTACTTTTTAAAAATAAATCACACCGATAATTGTATAGATATAATATCAATATAAATTTAACAGCTGTGTTGTGAGTGCGCGACACACAAATTTTACTCGCAATAACGATAAGGGTGTCGAGTGACACCTCGCGCGACGACACCGTCCGGCCTTGCTACCGGGCATTGCACCGGCCTTCACACCGGACATCGCACCGGGCAACATATCCGGTTACTACTCATTTCGCCACCCGAAATCTCCTGATTTCCGGTGGAATGCGTCTAGCTAGCAATTACTGGCTAAGCTAGTGCACGGGCCAAAGGCCCGTGACCGCGAGTGACATCCCTTGGTAACAAGCCGAAAAGCTGAGTATATAAAGGCCGCGGAAAGAGAACGAGTGGGCTCATTATTAATAATAATAGCGACGAGTCTACGTCGCTCGTCGAATCTACAAACTACACTTAGTTTTACACCTTTCGGGTTCGCTAAAGAAATTGTAAAGGAAGAACAAATATATATATCTTTCATTATCAACTCTCGGCGTTATCTTTTGGAAACCTGATCCCGAGGAGTCATCGGCAGCGGTCCCGCACTGTATCCCGAGACGAGGGATACAACAAATTGGTGGCAGCGGTGGGATGCACTGCCGAAATATACCGAAAAGGAAAAACGCTCCCTAACGGACTCAGCACACAGAGGAAAACCGCCGAAGAGAAACGTTAAAGCCAGGGCGACAATTCACCCAAGGCGTAACGGAGCCGACCTGCTGATCCTCCGAGACAAGGAAGGAAGATAGCACCGGACAACAGCGATAGCGGCGTTATCTAAGACGGCACCGACCTACCGCAACGTGACGCACCAGCCACAAGCAGCTGAGCGACGGACAACATGCGGCGATACATCGCGGTAATGTAAGTCCACGAAACTATTTTGTACACCAAAAACTTTTGTAATAAGAGCGACACGCGAGCCCGAATTGCTTAGACCCCCGGTAACAAGTCGGTGTACTATTGTCGTCGGACATTCGCTATCGCTAGTACGCGTTTCGGTAACACTATTACCGAAACGCGTACTAGCGATAGCGAATGTCCGACGACAATAGTACACCGATACGAAACGAATCGTGGCTATTCAGTGAAGCGGCGGCGCGATCTATACACTATCGTGAGTTAGAACTAGCGTGGCGAGCGGCACAGGCCCTCCGCGAGGATCGAGATAACGATCGTAAGGCCTTAAGGCGTCCCCTTGACGGCGATAGCGAGCTACCTGAGCATGTCCTACGTGAGCGAGAATTTCCTTTCGGGGGCCTCGACTCCAGTTTATTTTCCAACAACACAGTTGACGTGATACGACGGGACCGTGCGGACAGACGGACGAGACCGTACGTTAGTCGCACTCCGAGCCGCGTATCCTCATGAGGTGAATTTTCACTGACCTCGTACGATTCCGATATCTTTAACTCTGAAAAAATTTTCGAGAGATACGAAATGAGTTCATAGCCGACGCAGAGCGGGAAATTCAAGAAATACATCAAGAAATCCGCGAAAACCCAGTTGCTCGAGCAGCACCGCCCAGCATAGCGTACGAAAGAGACAATGACGTTCGGGACACTCTGCGCGCGGTGATTCAAAAAATACGTCGGTTACAAACAGATATAGACGCCGTGCGGGAAACGCAATTATACACTCAGCGCATTCACGACTATCGACCATTGCGACCCAGCAGGAGAGACACAACCTACGTAGATCACGATGACGTTCGTCACCAGCGAGGCCGCGGGTCCCTACCGCTAAAGGAAGCGCGCTGCATGATCCCTGAATTCGACGGGAATGCAAGTAAACTACAAGAGTTTCTAAGCGTGATGACGTACGCGGTCGAAAACATCGATCCGAACGACGAGGTAACTCTGTTAGGAGCTATCCTATGCACAAAATTGAAAGGGCGCGCAATGTTGGATTTCCAAACGCGAAAAATTCGCGATTTTGAACAACTAAAACAGGAATTGGAAGCGTACTACGCGAGCAAAAGGAGCACCATCCATTTACAAATTGAATTTAATACTCTCAAACAAAAAACCGGAGAAAATGCGCGGACCTACGGCTTTAGAGCCGACAAACTAACAATGGATTTGTACGAGTCTATGATAGAGGGCCGACAACATTACACAACGGAAAATAAACGCGCGATTAGATATCCTACAACAGCAGGCGCTCGAAAATTATCAGATAAGGCTAAACGACGACACAAAAGCCGTAGTTAGATCACGAGAATGTGCAACGTTGCAGGATGCGATAGCCGCCGCGACCGCAGAAGAACAAATAATGGGAACGGCAGCTTCCCGCCCGAAACCAAAATATTATATGCCGGCCGCAGATAGTTACAAAAATAAGCTACAATGTCGGAAGTGCGGAAAATTAGGACACCACGGAAAAGACTGTCGTAACAGTCGTTACTCGAACCGGTTCGCACTACCACAACCTGATAAAACACGTATAAATGCCGTAGAGAAATTCTGCAAGCATTGCAAAAAACGTGGCCACACCCAAGCCGAGTGCTGGCACTTGAACGGGAGACCTCGCAACAAAACGTCATATCACCCTCCACGACCACAAAATAATAGGATTAAAAATAACAACTCTAGAAAAGCGATCGAACCACGTAAAAAGAAGAATTCCGGATTCGAGTCTAGTAGCGAAGAAGAAAGATAACAGCCGGAAAGAAAGATAAGCGCGCTCGGTCGTATCAGGTCGCGCAAGTAACTCGAGCTGCCCAGCCGAGCAGCGGCCTAGACCAAATCACGCTTCCTATATGAGAGACGCGCTCAGGAGAAATCAACATGCTTTTCGATTCGGGCGCAACCCTTTTACTCATCAAGGTAAAAAACTTAAAAGGGAAAACTAGAATTTCCCCTGAAAAAATCACCCTTGCGGGAATAACGGGGCACAAAATGTATACAATCGGAAGCATGCAGGCCCACATTAATCTAGGCGAACAAGTATTAAGACATACCATGTACGTGGTCAAGGACGACTTCCCCATGGAGTACGACGGAATATTGGGACTCGACTTCATGAAAAAACACCGCGTGATCTGCGATTACGACAAGCAACAATTAAAAATAGCTGGCGTCACTTTTAAAATAAAACCTTACGGTAAAATCATTCTACAGCCGCGCAGTGAGACTATTGTCCGAGCAACCACTAACCGAAATCGACCCGGAGTAATCTAAGCGAGTGAGTCCCAGATGCGCACAGTAATAAACGGACACAGCAAGCTGAGTGAAACGGACACAGACCAAACGGACACAGTAATAAACGGACACAGTAACAAACGGACACAGTGCGAAACGGACACAGTAACAAACGGACACAGACCAAATGCGCACAGAGCGAAACGGACACAGTGCGAAACGGACACAGACCAAATGCGCACACTGCACATGCGCACAGACCAAATGCATACACGGAAAGTCGCAAACCCATGTGATGCAGTGAATGCTTTGCACGCACACGCACACACACACACACACACACACACACACACACACACACACACACACACACACACACACACGGGGGGGGGGTGGTTCAAGTGGGGGCCTTCGGCCCCTCTCTCGCACCCACCCCGTCCAAGTCGCTAACCTATGTGAACTTTACTCTGCAATGTACATGGATTGCATTTGGTCTGTGTCCGTTTCGCTCTGTGCGCATTTGGTCTGTGTCCGTTTGTTACTGTGTCCGTTTCGCACTGTGTCCGTTTGTTACTGTGTCCGTTTGTTACTGTGTCCGTTTATTACTGTGTCCGTTTGGTCTGTGTCCGTTTTACTCAGCTTGCTGTGTTTGTTTATTACTGTGCGCATCTGGGACTCACTCAAAAATAAACATGCACATATTGTAATACAGCCTTTGTCTTATGGTCATAAATTGCAACGCTTGGTGCATACATTTAACTTTGGTACGTCTGTCACATTGCAATATGACTCTCATAGCTCTATTTTGCGCTATTTGGAGCCTACTTAACTGTGTATCTTCCATATCTATTAGTAGCGTCGCACAATACTCAAAGTGAGGTGCTATAATTGTCTTGTATATCGTACATCTAGTGTACGCCGAGATAAAGTTTCCTATTCTATTTAAAAAACTTATTTTCTTCCCTATTTTCTTTAGCATGTAATGACCGCTAAATCTAAGTCTATCATCAATAATTATATCCAAGTACTTTATTATTTCTACACGCTCAATCTCATTTCCATCCAAACATCTCACAGTAGTATTGCCTCTCAATTCTTTTCTTATCCCTCTAACTAACATATATTTTGTTTTCCCCGAATTCATCTTCAGTTTATTAATATTCATCCATTCCTCCACTACGTTAAATGCAATATTCAATTTCCTCTCTACTTCCTCTCTACTACTCTCACCTGTTACATATATTAAGATATCGTCCGCAAACATTTTTATATTACACATATCCGAGCAAACGTTAACAATATCCTTCATATATATTATAAACAACATTGGGCCCAATACCGTACCCTGTGGCACTCCGTATTCCGTAGTCAGTATCTTAGACCATCTATCATTAAATTGAACTTGTTGCATTCTATCTTTTAAGTACGACCTAAACCATTCTAGAACTGTTCCTGTAATACCATATTGGTATAATTTCTCTAATAATCTTCCTCTATCAATTGTCTCGAAAGCCCATTTAAGATTTACAAAAATAACTCCTTCTATTTGTCTCTCACTAATAATCAATTTCCATTCATCTATAACTGTTTGAATTGCTGTTTCACACGAATAATTTTTCCTAAAGCCCGACTGATGTTCCGTTATAATGTTATTACTTTCTAGGTAGACTTCAATTTGCTTTTTAACTATTATCTCTAATACTTTTCATATATTGGTAATATATTAATAGGCCTATAATCACTTGCCCTCTTAGGTTTCTCTACTTTTGGTATTGGAATTATCGTGGATGTTTTCCACTCTTTCAAGAAACAACCCTCACTCAATGACTTATTTATTATATCACAATATTCCTCTTCTATGACACAAAATACCGTTTTGAGA